>NW_022985378.1:433471-476317 GCF_010093625.1 Macroventuria anomochaeta
GATGGCAATTTATTGATCTCATCAAGCGCACTTTTAACAGACATTGTGGTATTGAGATAGAGCTGATGCAGTTTGTATGAGAAAGTGGGTGGGGTGCGCATCACGCAAAGGTGCGCATCACGCGCACAGACACTGTATGCGGCTCCCAGCTAGCTCCAACCCCACAGACGCGCCCACCACATGACCAAGAAGGTACTCAGCTGCACCTGCAGCAGAGAGATTACCGCAGAACCTCGGACTCTCCAGAACTACAACCGAAATAATGATCAAAGCCTCAAAGATGCTCCCAAAACTCCTACTCACTCTATCGACCCTCGCCACCGCCTACGTTCTCCCCTCAGACGACTTACTGAGCGACAAATGCACATTCACACTCTGGCACCGCCAACAATCCTCAGTCAACTACATCCAACTGAACACAATCCTGGACCACGCAAGGAACATATCAATCGACGTCGCATCTTCGCGACCAGTTACGGCGTTCAATAGTTACACGCGCCTTGATCACGACCATGCCTTCGCGGTGGCGGGATTGTTGGACGATGAGAGGTTGACGGTCACGCATGCTGGGGATGATGTATTGAGGTTTGAAGTCGGAGAGGTGAAGTGGAGCACGCGACGGGCGTATGGGAAGCAGGGTGAAGAAGGGAGGTTTGTGAGGGCTTGGTGTGATGCTTGGGAGTGGGAAGGTAGTCCTAGGAGAAGGGTATGTTATGCGTTTTGATCCTGATGAGACAGTTCACTGACCTTGAGTAGGAGCGAAAGCTAGGCTGCGCATTTCCTTGCGAGAAGGTAGCTGATGAGGATCTTGGGAAAGAAGAGTATGAAGGTGTACGCGAAGGGGATAGTCAGGCCAGGGTCGGTTTGCAGTGATCCATTTCAATCCGCTCCGTGTCGAGCTCTGAGATCCATCACTGCTACTCGTCACGACTTGCCCTTTTGTTCGACACCGCCAGATGCGCTGTAGCAATCTTGCATTAACCGCCCTTTTTAGATTGTGCGGCGCCTCCGTGCTTACCACAGCAGCCCCATTTGAACCCCCAGGGCCATATCTGCTGAGCACTCTCGAAGCAGGTCTGGACAGCCACTCCGTCCTGTTCTACAATGCCATGCTCAGGTTTGAGGAGCTCTTTCAGCTTGTCCAATTGCCCGTCCGCTTTCTAGATTGCCGCGCGAGGATCATACACTAGTCTACATGACCAATCTGACGAGCATGGATCCGCTGATCGCTCCAAGGAACATAGGAAACGCGGGCGTGGACCTACCGTCATGCCATCGGCAAAGACGAAGCTCCTGGTAGTGGAGATCAAACTCTGCGCCGCAGCCAGGCCTTTCGCATAGAACAAGCCCTTCGTCTTTACGCTCATCTCGCAATGTCGCACCACACTGCTTATCAAACGCGTCTTTCATGACTTCACTCTCTCCAAAACTGTAGAGTGTGACGAGCAGCATGCTTTGTAATCGCTGAAGGGTTGCTGCATTCACATTATTCTTGACAGATGGAATAGTGTTTGAAGCACTGCGTAGTTGGGACCACGATAGCAGGAAATATATCGTAAGAAATCTGAGCCGTGTGGGCGGCTGGAGCTGTTAGCGTGGCTGCCTGAGCTCAAGTGGATGGCGGGCGCTTAAGGCTGGCCATGTTGAAAGTTCCTCCAGTGCATCTGGAGTGGGTGTATTTGGTAGCTGGATGCAGAAGTGCGAGTGTTGCCTCGACCTGTCGTCTGGAAGGGAGACTGTATCTTTGTCCACGATGAAAGACGCGTCGCGAAGGGTCAGGACGCCTGCATTGTTAGCGGACCCCTCTATAGTAACACAGCCGCAGAACGCTCAGTTCTGGAGAATATAGTTTGTCGTTGTGAAGAGCAAATGAAAATATTCCTGCAGCATTAGTCTGCCCACATCGACTGTTCTCGCCGAAAAGCGGGTGCCTGAGCGCTTCGATGTAGACGAGCGCAGGTTGCCAGATATACAGCGTTCAATTCCAAGACTCTCTATACCGTGCCCTACTGTACAGCGCGCTTTTCGTGTACCAAAACCATATTATGCTGAAAGAATCTCGCTCGACTGCAGTGACTTCGTTCGCCTACGGCCTGACGACGCGGAGACCATCCTTGGCAGGCGAAGCTGTGCGCTTGAAAGACTGCAGAGCTGTTAGCAGCTGCGAGAAGGCTTGTGATAGTGAAGACTGACGTTATCGCACTCCTCCCATGCACGTCCAGCACCGAAACCAAGACCAACTGTTGCGGGCCACGCGCGGCGCTTGAAGAGGAGGACAGAGAAGACGATACCGAACGACAGACCAAGACCAGAGCGGATGAGCATCGAGGAGAGGCAGCGGTCCCACTGAGAGGGTTCGTTAGCTCTCGTTCGTACAGCATGTGATGGCTTATCACGTGAGGCTGCTCCAGCTGCAATGGAGGCTGTAGAAGCTGTGTTGCAGCCCCACGAGCCCCCATTGCGTATCGTGCACGCTCCACGGCAGAGGACGAGGCGCGACTAGACCGGTGTATGTACCTTTTCATTGAGGAGAGCTTCGCTCATGGGGCGGGTAGTGCGCGGGATGGGCGCAATAGGCTGGGAGGGAGCGTCGGACATGGCTGCGGCGTGAGCGGGTGCAATTGGTCGTCTCGGGATGTCTGTCGACGGCGATGTGGGTGGTGATGCGCGGACTGGCGGTGGTGCTGGTGCTGGTGCAGCTCATCGGAGTTTGACGTCGGCCGCCGAGCTTGGCAATGGCAGCTGCAGGCCGCGGGATGGACCCACAAAAAGTTTATGATGGCAGAAGTGATGCACCGCCTTTCTCCCGACCAACACAGCGAGGTCTAGGGCAAGGATGGCGCCCCAAAGAACAGTACGATACACAGAGAACCCATACTCGAGGGACCGCCTACTGAAATTTCAACAGACCCCCGAGAACGGGCCTGCGCCAAGCCGTCCGCGCCTGCAAGCCATCAACCAGAATTTCTCAGACGTGGACGAACAAGTCGAACAAGCCGCGCATATTATTGGCCTCCCGGACGACTGGGCGACTACAACGGGCGACGAGCGAGACAGAATCGCACAATCAGTGGTCCGAGCAAGGGCAGAGTGGGTTTTGCGCTGGACACTGGACAAGCTGAAGGATGAGACGGCAGCTGGGAGGACGGCACGAGGCACCTTTGCCCTCTGGACGCTGTTGGACTGGATGCTGGACGTCTTACCCGCATCACGCAGCGCGCCCCACCTACGAGACGCTGCATTCCCCCCCATTCTCGAGCGGACTCTGATCGAGCACTTCGACCAGCTTGATCCTATACCCACGTCCGAGGACCTCGAGACGAGCGACATTTCCGTATCGAGCGAGACAATCGGCGAAAGCGCCAAGCCATCCAAGAAGCGAAAGCGTGGAGCAGCTGGCGCGAATGGCTCCGTTGGACAGACTATTCTTGGACCCTCGGAGCTCCAGAAGCTGTTCCTCTCGATTAGGACAGTGGTCAGGTCGATCACCGGTTTGAGCATCCCACGAGGCCAGGGCGAGGATGCGGTCCAGGCTGAGCTCATGAAGGTCGTGCTGAGGACTGAGAGTGCGCAAGCGGGTAGCATCGCGAAGAACTGGCTTGTTGCTGTTGAGAAGCTCCTTGGCTTGGCTCCGTCTACCCCCGGCAGCCAGCACCTTGCTGAGATTATGGATCTGTCGTTGGTAGTAGACATCTGGGAGCTGCGCACTGTTGCTGCAAGCGACGAGTCTGGTTCTTCTGCTGACGAGTTCTCCGCAGAGTGTCTCGTTCCAGCTCTGACGCTCCTCAACACGCTCAAAGCACTGCGCTCAGTACACCCGGATCAGTCCGTAGCCTCGTCCACTGATCGCGCAACACAAACCATTGAGAGGCTTCTGGCGAGGCATCTGTTCGCACCAGCCAGAGCTGCCTTCCTTGCGGATGCAGACAAGGCCACCGAGAGCACCAGCAAATATCGAGAGGCGACGTTGCTTGCCAGCAGTCTGGCACCACTACGTGCAAGGCTTCTGCAGGCAGCTCAGATCGAGGACGACGGAGAGTCGGTGCCGGCTGACCTAGCTGCGCTGTCTGGCGCATCACCACAGCTTCTGAGCTTAGCCATTCGTATTTCGCCATCCAAGACACCAAGGAGCAAAGTTGCCGAGAAGCCATGGATCGAAGCCGTCTTCGTAGCGCTGGCAGAATGTGCGGGCTGCGCTGTGACGACACCACCTGCCTTTGTGACGCCAAAGACCGCGATCGAGGTGCTCGTCCACGCGATCAGTATCCTTCAAGCGCACAGTGTAAGTATCAAGTCAGACATCTTGAAGGATCTGTTCTGGTACCACTCGGGTATCAAATACCCTATCGGTAAAGACAAGCAAGTACATTGGTCGCTTATGGCTGCCTTGATTGAGCTTGACTCGAGTGTCTTCGTAACAGAGCCAAAGGGTCTCACAGGGCCCTCAAAAGCTCAACAGACCGATCTCGCACAGGTCGTCTTCGATGAGATTTCAAAGGCTCAGTTCGAAGGACCTGGTTTTGCTCAAGAGCTTGATCAGAAATCAAGCAGCAAACGAGGCCCAAAAAGCCAGAATCAGCCTCAGATCAGTAGGGTCACGGTATTGGAACGCATCGTTGTTCCCCTGATGTCTGGGTTCGCCACAAACCGCAATTTGCTCGGTTTCATCCGCCGCTGGGATGACCAGCTAGCCAACGCCTATAGACACGAGAACCGAAAGGCCCTCAAGGATTGCAGAGACATGATCTGGGAAGACCGCGTAATTAGCCAGGCTCTTGCTCAGCGCTTTGAACAGTCATTGACCCAAGGGCAAATCGCGAACCTGCTACAAGAGCATGTCCAGCGCATGGATAACCTCGGCAGCGCCTTGACCGCCGAGGCAAAGCAAGACGTCAACGTCAAGAAGCTCGCTGCTTACAAGAAAGCTGCGAGCACTGCAGTAATCGTACCGGCTGTTCTTCAGTCGATCGAGTCCGACGAGATCATCGAAGCCGTCAAGCCCCAATTGCGCTCGCTGCTTCAGTCATATTCGACTTGGGTTCAAGATGACCGCTACAGCACTCACACACGACTGCCGCTTTCATGGCTCGCCCTGTGTCAGCTGGTGTCAAAGCTCTGGCCGATTGAGTTGCACGGCTCGGTAGAGCAGCAGGAAGAGCTTCTGTCGCCATTGATCGAGCAATCTCTCAACGACGTGTCCGCAGCATCCGGCAAACGTGTCGACTCTCCCACGCGAGCAGCAGCTATGTTGTTCTTACTCGATGCTTGTGATTATCTGCAGACACTGCCAGGCTCTGAGGATCTCATCCGGCCCAGTTTGGACAAGATCCTTCAGATCCTCTCGAGCGGTGGACTCAACCAGACTGAGCACGTCAAGATGGTTGGGTTCTTTTGTGCCGACTTCATTCATCTTTTCGGGCACTTGGGCGCTGAAGTAGCTCAGCGGTCCCTGCAGCAGCTGCTGGCAGCCGTGTCAAGTTTGGACGATGATGCCAGCAACACTGCCATCCAGTCACTCTCTCAAGCCATCTTCGAACAGGGAAGCTCGTCGTTGCAAGACCTTTACGTCACAGCCCTGCGAGAGCTTCTCGAAAACGACAACACCCGTACGCAGCGTCTGGCAATCACATCTCTGTACTTTGTTCGGCCCTCTGCGATCTCGAGAGAGAGACGGGAGGCTGTACTAGATCAACTCACCAACTTGGTTGTACTCGGCTCACAAGATGTGGCAGGCGTGCTCAGCATCATGGTACAGCTCATGGAAGCATCCAATGCAACAGCCAAGATCTCCAGCGATGGTGCTGTTCTCTTCGCGATTGCGGAACAGCTGCAGAAGTCAGGTGTTTTGTCATCCACGACCCTTCACAGTCTTCAGCAACTCGTCCAGTTGGTTCTTGAGCAGATTGTTTCCAACCAAAGCCAGTCACAGAACATGATCTACTTGGGCAAGCTCAAGGGGAAGCTCGATTCGGTCACAGGTAAAGGCAAGCCGTGTTCTGCCGCCAATCTGGCTATCCTCCGTGCCGTCGTCGCGGTACAGAAGCAGAACACTTTGCTGCAACCCAAGCAGTATATGTCGGTGCTCAAAACATGTCTGACCAACGACTCCTCAAACGATAACGCCGCATCGCTTCAGGACGTCATTGACACGTTCAATGAGCTGCCCACCGCCGCACTTACGGAGGCCAAGCTGCTGGACTCTACTCAGGCCTATTTGCGTACCTGGATCAACGACAACGCAGACCTAGAGTCATACTTGGTCACTGGTGGTCAGGGTCCCCTCGAACTGGCTGAGTACGTTGCGCGCCTGCATACAACAGTCGCAAAGTACAAGCTCTACCCCAACGCTCAGTGGCTTGTCAACTTCACGCTCAAGTGTCTTCGCGAACCCGTTTCCGAACAGCGCAAGATCACCACCACGACCACAATGAGGGACGTCTTCGCCCACCTCCCAGTCTTCGAAAAACTAGACCTCGTCCACACACTCACCCAGCCGGCCGACCCCCTCGACCTCTCATCTTCATACCGTCTCCTCACAACCCTAATCTCGACCTTCGAAGACCGCTACGAATCCAACATCGAGCTGAAAAACAACCAACTCGCGCTCCTCCCCCGCCTGTGCTCGCTCCTGACCCACTCTCCGGACCACGCATCCTTCAACGCCCTGCTCTCCGGCATCAACACCCTCCTCTCCTCCACCCCCTCCCTCGCAACCCAGCACTCCATCGAAACCACCGTCTGCGCCCTGACAACGCTCGCCTCGCGCTCCAGCCCCGCGCTCCCCGCATCCAACGCGCCTGCTATCTACGCCCGGCTCTGCGAATCCACGCGCCTCATTCTGCTTCTGCACCGCGGCCGTTTGGGTGGACGGTTCCATATCCTGCTCCCGCTGCTGCAGAACCTGTTGTTCCTTTTGTTCACGCCGCACTCTGGGCGCGGCGCGCTGCCTGTTTGGCTGAAAGGTCCGGACGTTGTGGGTTTGACGGATGCGAATGGAGCGATGTTTGCGCGCGTGCTGGCTACGCTCTGTAATCCGCCACAGAGCAGCATTCAGAAGACGCATACAGGTGGCAAGACGAGCAAAACGCTCAACGACCCTGTCAAAGCGGCGAGGGAGAAGACGTCTGCTTTCCTCTACCCGCTGCTCGCGTCGTACTGTCGCTTCCAGCTCAGTGGGAGACTGGAACAGGGGGTGAGGGAGAAGGTCATGCCGAGCATTTGGGAAGTGGTTGGTACGGCGAGTCTTAGTAGGGATGGGTTGGATGCGATGTTTGCGGGGCTGGGGAGGAGTGAGAGGGATGTGTGGCGCGGTGTATGGGGTGAGTGGGAGAGTGTGCATGGCCGCAAGGATCTGCTATCTGGAGACGTTGTGTAAATGCTTCATCATAGATGACCGAGTCGCCGTAGTACCAGATCGACCCTCGACAATCTCGAAGAATTGAAACTTGTACCATTATCGTGGCGCGATCAGCAGAGCTCATCAGCCACACGTGTGTCGCTTGGACGTGAGCCCACGCGCAGTCCCCACGTCTCGTGCCCTGCATGCACCCAACCACGGAACACCTTATCTGGTTCCAGAGATTTGGTGCACGACGTCAATCACGACGTCAGTGCGGCACCCTGCAGCATACGTCGATTTCGAGATAAGGAACACCAACTCCAGAATGCCCATGTGAAAGTGGAGAAAGGGAGTGGTAGACGCGGAACCGATGTAGAGTGAATGTGAACACAATAGCGATTGGTATCTCATGATCTATCAAGCCAGCAATCTTCAACGACAACTTCGTAATATCTGCTGACCCGGCAGATATGTCGTGAACAGAACACAATTCGGGGCCATGACTTTCCAACAGGCGGGCCAACCGTGCCTAAAACTTTCCATAAGCCTCAGCTTCAGCCTCCCCAATCTTCGCAGCAGCCGCTTTCCCGCCATGCATCGCCTCCTCATCATACTTGTCGCCCTCGGAATCACTATACGCAACACTAATATCCGTAATTTCATCTCCCACCTCGCACCACACATCACTCGTCGCCGGAATCGGGCTTATCTTGCACAGTCCCCAGTACACAATACTCGCAACCAGGAAGCCGGCGAAGAAATTGAGGTCGTAGATGCGTTTTGCGCCAATGGGAACGTCGCGACCGATTGCGCCCGCGAAGCCGACGACGTTGATCAGGATACCGGCGATGTAGGCGGCGTACCCGCGCCAGTGGAAACCGAGTGTGTAGTAATACGGTCCGGTCTTCTTGCCGGAGTACAAGTCCTTGATTTGCAAGTAGCCTTTGCGGACGATGTAGTAGTCGCAGATCATGACGCCCGCGATGGAGGACAGGAATACGGAGTACGCGCTGAGGTAGGTCGTGAAGCTGTTGGTCGAGGAGAGCAGGTTCCATGGACACATGACCAGCCCGATGAGCGCGCAGATGTACGACCCCCGGCGAATGTTGATCCAGCGAGGAAGCAAGGCGGTCATGTCTGTGCCGGCGGAGATGGAGTTTGCGGCGATGTTGGTCCCGAGTTGCGCGAGCGTGAAGGCTGCGGCGATGACGAAGACGCCAAAGCGTTGGCCTGAGCCGCCTTCTTTGAGGAAGGCTTCGAGCAGGTCGAGAGGGTTCCAGATTGGGTCGCCGCCGAAGATGACGGTGGAGGAGGACGATACGATGATGCCAATAAAGGACGTGACGGCGAAGCCGACGGGGATGGTGATTAGCTGAGGGAGGAAGGCGTCGGATGGTTTGCGGGCGAAACGGGCGAAGTCGGGGTCATTGACGATGAGGGTTGCGAAGTTGGCGATGGCGGACATGATACCACGGACCATGAGCCAGCCGAGTTCAGAGCCTGTAGCTTTGCCCGGCTGGTGCACGATAGGGCCAATGCCCTTAGCGCGAACGATTGCCCAGATGAAGAAGGCGATGCCAGCGGTGGGCACAACGTACGCCTTGACAGTGAACAGGTGGCGGATCTTGTGAACGGCAGGCCAGAGGAATGGGAGGGATCCAAGCCAGAAGAAGAAGAAAGAGACGAAGTGAACGGTGTTTGTGCCAGAGTTGGGAATGCTATTCGGGACGCCACCGGGGCCTTGTGTTTCTTCGTCACGCCAGTTGTTCCAGATAGATCGGATCATGAGGTAGACGCAGGTACCTCCAATCCAGCCTTGTACACCGTACCAAATACATGCCATAGCGGCGCGGTTGAAGACAGGCCATAGTGCTCCCCAGATGCCAAAAGAGGAACGGTTGACGACAGGAAACGAGATATGGTAGGTAGCACCAATACGACCAGTCATGCAAACGAAGCATGCAGCAATTGAGTAGCCGATCCAAACACAGAGCCAGGATTGCCACCATGATAGTCCGTCGGCGATATTGGAGCCTGAGATCATCCATGTGTTGATGTTGAAAGAGTCGGCGACCCAGAAACCAGCAAAGTTCCATGCGCCTGAAAGATGTCAGTACATGCCCAGTAGCAATCATTTCTTTTGATTCGTACCCCACTGACGACGCTCAGGCTCAACTGGTGCAAGATCGTGGTTGTAAAGCATGAGCTGCGCGGTGGTGAGGCCTGGCTCGCTCTCTACAGCGAATCTCCCCGCATAGTGAGCGGCCTTTGACTTTTTGGCTGTTGTTGTCGCCATTTTGGCAGGAATGTGTATTGTAGGTTCGTTATTCGAATGGAGGCAGACAAGGTTGTCGATCGTCTAAGTAAGTTTTGCTTCTGGAGGATTGCTAACACTGGCTCCAATGACGGTGAGCCTGAGGATATCGCGCTTAAGCTTCGAAAGGCTTCTCGTTGGTACGGAATAGAGTGGCTGATGTTCGGTGTAGCTGATGATTGGTGAATAGACACCAAGTTAAATGTATGGAGGTAGGCAACTAGCTCTGATTCGTGTCACTAGTAGTAAAGGTGAGGTTGAACTTGCGTTCGAGTGACCTCCTGATCTGGGTTGCATCATGGGGCATCACTTGATACTTATAACCTCAGCCGGAGACGTGGGCGCGCACCGGTAAGATCCACAGCGGGCTTGGGTCCATACGGGGCATACAGGGACGCAAAGGGTTACCGTTGAGTATGGTAGGCTCCTCTACCCCAGGCGCTGATAAGAGCGATAACTAGCGCCCGTGGGTGATCGCAGGTCGCAGGAACCTCGCTAACGCCACAATCGCCCACACACGGACGTTGCGATGGAATTACCATCGTCTTCATTCGACATTTTGGGCCAAATGCGCGTCGTCAGACGAGCACAATGCGGCCTGGAGCTGGGATAGTGGTTTTGGGTGGAGTGCAGCCGCGAATGACGCAGGTGCATCGTAACGGTATCACGTGCGCCAAGGCAGAAACACCAACTCTCACGAGCGTCTGTGATACCATCTCCTCGATAGGAAGCAACACGACAGTCGTTCCCGCCGAAATTTGACTCGATAAAAATACGTCATAAAGGATCCTAGTTCCGGAAATCCTTCTATCACACGCCAGAGCGCGCCAACAGCTGTAGTGTGGCCGCGAAGTCGCATCTTCAGTTGCGTAGGCTTTCGCTTCGTAGCAGGCTATGGTGGAAAAGGTTTGGCGCCACTCCATAGAAGATAAAGACAATGTGGGGAAACTCTGCGGCGCCCGCGCCGACCAATCAGCTAATGCAGGACCCTCTTTACTCGATCTCATCGAGTAAATCCGTCGGCCTCATATATCAACGTCTACGGTCATCTCAGCGGATGCACGTCTGATGCTTGGGCATCATCTTCCGATTCTTCGGCAGACACAATGGCACCTGGCTGCGTAAACGTACGATATCTTTCTCCAGTTCGAGCCGGTCAGCCCGCTGCAATTCCTTCGACATCAGAATTTTCTTTACTCCGACATCGAAATTCGCATATTCTTTGGGTGAAAAGCATAGTTTCATGACAGCGACTACGTTCCCCAGAGCCAAGATTAAACAACAGGAGATCTACGAACGCAATGTCGAACGGCTGCGCTCAGGATCTTCTTCGGTGTATCTTGTGCAGCATCTCACTGCAGCTTGATAAGGACACGACAATTGAAGATCAGAGGTGCAAGAAGGATCGTATACCGTATGGCCCAGAAGTCTCAGCATAGTGCATGTGTGCTTCTTCCTGCAAAGCAGAGGGGATTCTGGACCACTGTCTTAGCGCAATCAGAGGGCTGCTCCTCCTTTCATGCGCTTGCCTCAGTGGCACCGCGTGGTGAAAACTCATGCTAATCTGCCGAATTTACTTGCTGAAGTGCTCTGGAAGCTCTTGCGGGATCTTGGGTTCTCGAAGTTCCGGATAAGAAGTCTCCACAGGCGGTCTGGGAAGGCTCGGTTTCGGCTGATCTCACTGAACAGCATCGCCACACAGTGATCTGGGCGATACTGATCGAACCTGCAATTTCTTCCTATCGAGGTATGCGCTGTTTGCCACGATTACCTGCGTTGGAAAGCTAGTGAAGTTGGGGGCTCTCCTTTACTCAAGTGCTTCGTTGCCTTTTGAGCACAGCAGCAGTATCAGGCCGTGCAGGACTCACTCCATCCCAGTAGGCACAGGCTTGTGGACTCTTGCCGTGTCACTGCAAGGCCACCGATCTTTGATCATGCACTCGCCATCACGACGAAAATGGCATGAAAGCACATCAATGCTATACTGATTAAAGCTGCTTTTAGTGACTGGTGGACTCAGCCATCAATGGGCAAACTCGATGTTCCAGCTCAACGACACATCACGCTTGCATACAGGGATGACTCCCTCGAAATTTCATCTGGGCTACACCGTTCAGGCACGCGTTGTTCCCATACAACAACACCTTAGCGTCTCTCACATAAGCCGAAGGCTCCCCTCAACAGCACCACGACCACACCTACGCACGCCTTCGCTCGAAACCTCACAGACACATCATAGTAAGTGCTGAAGATGAACAGAAACATATGCCCTCGCGATCGCGACCAGCAGCCATATGGGTCGCAACGTCTACGTCGCCCTTATCTCTGCAACAGCACCATCGAGCAGTATCGATCCTGTATTGCCACCTACGATCCAAGTCTCGATCTCATTCTACCGCCAACAAATGGTCAGCTATGCCAACTTACCTTTCTAACACTGATCTCGACATACTGCGTCTATTTGATATCCGGTTTGCGATATAGCAATCAAGCCAGAGTACATCACGTCGATCCTGTGTTCTTTTGATATGTCCTAGCGTAGGTAAGTTCTACAAGCCGCACTAGATGGAAAGTCACGTAAGAAGCTCACTCTACCTAAGGACCTTCCTGTTGGTCTCGTTTAAGTTACAAAAAGCTCTTACGATCCACAAGTACCCACCAGTATGATCTTGTGTCTCAATCGAGCTCTCGACCAACAAATCCGGCGCGCTTCACTCTTCTCCTTGAATGGCTTCGTCGATGTGACGGAACTCACAGGTGCACTACTTACAGTGTCAGAACAGGAGCATATGTTTCTACCAGGCTTCTCTTCGCCGAAAACACGAGTAATCCAGACCTCTTACAGCTCAGGCGTTCTGTAGACTGACATCGAGCAACGTACGTCGCTTTACCTCATCGATGGGGGCACATCGAATGACGATGAGAAAAGAACATTCTGTACAACATTGCTCGGCGGTTGAATGGCTTTCGTATCACTGATCTGTCGAATACTTTTCGGGATGCTAATACTGTAGCAAGGGAACTTGGTGTGTCGTATCTCTGGATTGACTGCATCTGTATCATTCAGAAAGGAGACAATTCGAAAGATTGGGATACCGAATCGAAGCGCATAGAGAATGTCTACTCATCGGCATACTGCACGATCACTACCACTTCCGCCAAAGATATGAAAGACGGATTTCTTGACCGTCCTGGTCCTACAGAACATCTCCACATTCAGGATAGTTCTGGTCGGAAGTTCTATACCTCTGCCGGCATGGATGACTTCGATGTTGATGTTGACAAGGCCGGCCTCAACACGCGTGCATGGGTCTTACAGGAGAGAATACTGTCCCGCCGAACGATCCATTTCACTGCCAATCAGATTATCGGGAATCCAGCGAAGAAGTTTGCTGCGAGAATTTGATGACAATGTAAGAGCCATAACCCCTCAATGAGTGAAAAATTGCCCTCAATGTCAGCTCTCAGCGCGTGAATTTCTTCACACGCAATTCAGATTTTCCCAAACGGCTCCTAATGTCACAGTACAAAGTTTTTGTAGACTTCATCCACGATCTTTTTGAAGACTACTCCAAGCGTCATCTGTCGAATAGCACCGATAGAGTGGTCGCGATCTCCGGGCTGCAGACACGCATTGCGAGCGCTGTGAAGCAACAGTGCAATTATGGCGTCTTTTCCCCGAGTGTCCACTGAGATCTCCTTTGGCACACGGTCGACGGTGAGATAAGGCCGATCGAATACTCTTAGCACAAAGTGCCATCATAGTCATCGATGACATATACTGAGGCGTCAAGTTTATGGAAGTACCGTTCGGCGCTATCGCGCTGAATAAGAGGGTCAAACTCGCTGATGAGGCAATACTCATAGACGTTGGGAAGTTTCACAACTGTATGACAAAGCTCGATGGCAGACGGCGCAACATCCTGGACTTCGAGGGAGTAGAGAGAGGGTGGATAGAATATGATGTTAGGGATATTGAACATCTTTCCCTGTTGCAATGTACTGTCGCGGGAATATGTTCAGAACCTGGACATTACTGGAGTGTTAACCAGACCTTGATTTTGGCTGTGAAGCTGACAAAAACGAATGGCGAGTATGAACGGGTGGGCTCTGGCATCATTCATAGGAAGTACATAAAATGGGAGGCAGACATGTGAGACTTGTCTGAGCCTAGAAGATAGCAATAACACCAGGTGGACTTCCAATGCCACCTTTTACATGCAATGGCGCGCTCGTAAGGAAGAATGCTGTAAGGGTCAGGTCAGTATCGCTCGCGTCAATGCAGTCATCAGAATTCAGCACTTACTGTACCGCTTCATGCTCTTGCACTTCTCACTAAGTTTCTGAAGATACCACATCTCGCCATTGGCATTCCATAATGCACGAGTATCAATTCGTGAAGACATCAGCTATCCGTGAACTTCGGCGGCCACGTCTCGAAAGCAACAGTGTCGCCAACAAGAGCTGACAGGTGCTTGTTGTAAAACTACCTTACCGTGTTTTCGTTTACCTGGACACCGATAGCGACGCTGTTATCGCGGGTACAGGATTTGCGTTCTGCTTCGTTTGCGTTGTTGTGCCAGCGAACGTATCTGCTCCAGATCATGAGGATATCTCCCTGCTTCAACGTCGTCCCCTGCTACTTCAACGTCTCTTCGATCTCCATAATCGGAATCTCATGCCTCGACAATGCCAACCGCGCCTTTCCAATCTTATCCTCGTACCTGCAATGGTTAATCAAAGTTCCGGAGAGACGACAAATACATACCATGCCACCTAGTCACACAGCACACCTCCCCCCACAATACCACCCCTCTCACACCAGCTGTGCGTGCCGTTCCTGTCGGAGTGCGTCGCCTCCGTATGCACGAGACCGTTGTAGTACGTGCCGCTGGGCTGATGTGCGAAGTGCTACAGACTGTCCCAAGATGGTTTGGGTGTCTGACTCGTGAGGTTGTGGATGGATGGTTGTCGTCAGTTGGTCTGAAGGTTGGCTCCACGCATGCGACAGCCTTACCGAATAGATACAACCTCGTTCACCGAAAGAGTCAATGCCCCACGCGAGCTGCCAAAAGAACTAGTCAGAACTTGACGACTGGAGAAGGCAAGTTCGATGTTGATGGTAGCTGCTGTACTTTTTGTATTCCTGGAAGGAAGAAGCAGGCCAACAAGGTGCTCTATTGCACAAGACTAGTTCAGAGACATATAACGAAGCTAACCATAATCTCTTCTATTTGTGACCTCACTGTTGACCTTCGATGTACAGTTCGTACTCGTAGCTAGAAAAGAGGAAAGGGGCAACTCCCTTCAGATCGTTCTCGAATAATGGCATGCTTGCGTAATACTGGGATCGTTAGCAAAGCTCGTCTTATGTCTCGTTCGTGACTGGCCTCAAAGGTACCGTTCGAGCTTAGACTGCCGGTCTGAACAGTCCATTCCCACACCAATGCGCCATCGGCCTTGCGCTTCTCAGCAAAGGTCTCCGTCATGAGCTCATATCCGCTGAGTGCAGTATCAAGATACTTCTTGTCCTCGAGGTATCCAAGACGTACTCCCTTGAGCAGACCGTACACAAACATGGCAGATCCAGAGCTCTCAATGTAGTTGCCAGAGCGGCCCTCAAGCCCAGGGTCCATGATGTTATACCATCCCTTATAGTTCGGATCTTGAGCGGCGACAATCGCATCGGCCACAGACCGGAGGTACTTGATAAGTCGCGCACGACCCTCGTGCTTCTCGGGGAAATAATCTAGAGTGTCGACAAGCGCCATGATATACCATCCCACTGCACGACCCCAGACATGTGGTGCAGCACCAGTCTCAGGATCAGCCCATATGGACTTCTTGCTGACATCAAAGCCATGGACCGGTAGACCATTGGTGCGTTCGCGGTCGACTGTGGTACCAGCATCGATGAGGTCAAACTGCAAAGCGATGTCGTCCCAGGCTGTCGTGTTGTCTGGTTGAAATTCGTACGTCCAGCGTGCGTAGAACACATCGAGCATGTAGATGCCGTCAAGCCACATCTGATCAATGTATACAGGATAGCGGTGATAGAAGCCGCCATCTGGTGTGCGGAACGAGCGATCAATCTGGTCTTTGAGGCTGTCTGCTGCGACCTTGTATATCTCTTCCCCACCGGTAAGATTGTAAATGTCCAAGAACGTGTGCCCGAAACGAATATCGTCAATGGAGTTACTGTTGTTGTGGAGCAGGATCTCGCCGTTCCATGCTGGGTACAGTACCGTGTCTGCATGGCGTTTGACATAGTCGCGGTACTTGTCATCGCCTGTTCTGTCGTATGCAAGGAGAATACCGGAGAGGTAGGCGGACACTGTGTAGGCGAATGTTGGCTCCACGCCATGCTTGATCTGAGAGTCGGCCATCCAGATCAGATACCGTGGCTTGCTATTGAACTTGCCAGGCTCGATCTTCTTTTCAGGTGGAATCTTGAACCAGCCATTAGGCAAGGCGATCCTGGCTGATGCTACAGCGGCGCTGGCGAGTGCTATACTGCTGACGAAAAAACTCTTCATGCTGAAGGTGAAGAACACTGTTATGGCACAAAGATGAAGACAAGCAGGAACCCACAAACAAGTCACTGATCTTATATACTTGCCTTGACTTCACTCTCGGACGGAGTACTGCAGTTGTTCTGCACTACGACGCATCTTGCTGTCGCTCATCATGCTGGCCAAGCTCATCTCCAGGATGCCCGAGGACTTTGCAAATACCTCAACTTCTTGGAAGTTCAAAAGAGGAAAGACTATCGTGATGCTGATCTACATTATTGAACCCTCTCATTGGACGCCGTTGAGCTAGCCCCGGAGATTTATTACCCAAGTATACATGTCCGTGTCGATTTCCTCTGCTATGCACTGGAGCAGCCTGGAGTACTTTTCCGTGCGTACATCTCCGGATCTGCACGTTGAATATGCTAGGGGCGCATTGGATGGAAGAACTCCATGAAGTTGCGGGGTGACCTTGGCGATTGTGGAGGCACAAGAAGCTGAAGGTGATCGTCACCCTGCGAGTATCTTGTTACCACTCAAGGTTGAGCGAGATTTGAAGAATTCTCAGTTGTTCGATTTGCTGCGCCCTCTCGCCCACGAAGAGCAGATAGGCGCGGGATCGAGCAGATCCTCGAAAGATCTCATATCAATAATGCTGGGTTTTTTTCTGTGCTCATTATCAAGACTGTGCTCAACAAGTTTAAGCGTTATATCTCTGCGTAAGTGCGTAAGTTCATGACAAACTTCCTGAACGGGTCGTTTCGTAGACGATCGGCTAGGTAAAATGTGGTGCAGGTGAAACGAGTGAGTCCAACGCGTCCAACGCGTACACCGCGTTTGTGCGTGATTCGATTTGTTCGTCAGTGCCATCGCAACAACAGATCCCCACTGACTCGGTAACCGCTCGACCCTTAGAAGAGCCGTCACGTCGACGCGTTCGACTTCTAAACACCGCGCATCATGGTGCTGTTGAGGTCGAATGTTTTGCAGTGTGGGCCTTACCTTCCGCTTGAGCCGGCGCACGCCAGCCAAGCGCAAGCGCAACCCCTCTCGTGATCTTTGGCGTCATCCCTTCCCCTCCATCCTCCAACCTAACATCATCCTTACCGTTCCACAATTCTACACCACAGCCACAGCCTGAGCCACGATCACCATGTCCAGTCTGGTTCCTGGAATCTCAAGACTCAATCCCTTCTCCGGATCCTCGAAAGTTGATGATGAAGATAAGGGCGAGGTAATCGATGCCAACACCGTTGCTGGCGGTGGCCATGCATCGCGAGAGTCACACATCACCAAAGACAAGCTGCGCGTCAGCAAAGCTTTACGAGAAGTCTTGTACAAAGAGAATGTGTTGTCGAAAGGGGAAGCTGGTGTTGACACAGAGCAACCTACCACCGCACTCCGGGAGTTACTCGACCGGAGCCACATCAAAGTTCCACCCGAAGTGATCGACCGCAATCATCCACTTCCGGAGTACTTCATCAGCTCAAGTCACAACACTTATCTTATGGCTCATCAGCTTTATGGATCATCTAACGCTTCGGCATATGAGACTGCTTTGTACACAGGTTCACGCTGCGTAGAGATTGACGCGTGGGATTCGGACGAAAACCCTGATGAACCAAAAGTCACGCATGGCTACACATTGGTGTCTAACATTCCCTTCCGTTCGGTGTGCGAGACCATCCGCGATGTGGTCGACAGTGAAGTTGCCAATGAGAAGAACGCCGCGCCCATCATGATCTCACTCGAAAATCATTGTGGTGCCCACGGTCAGATGAGACTTGCGTGGATCATGCAGGAAGTCTTCGGTCAGCGACTACTTAGCAAGGCTGTGCGCGAGAAAGGTCACCTCGAACAAGGAGGATTAGGCAACCATGTTATCTTGGCAGAGTTGAGGAACAAGATCGTTGTCATCGTGGAGTATCACCTGCCAGATGAAGAAGAGAGCAGTAGCGACAGCGACAGTTCTGAGGACGAGGAGGCGAAGAAAGCGCATCAGCAGTACAACCAGCAGAAGCAGGAGTGCCCCCAAGGCATTATCATCCCGGAACTGGCTGAGCTTGGTGTCTACGCACAGTCTGTTAAACCAGTCAACAACTCATGGTTCGAGGGCAATCTAGAGAACGCGCCGCACCACCAACTTGTCAACGTTTCGGAGTCAGGACTGAAGAAGCATCTTCTTGGAAACAGTTCAAAGATCGCTCGGCACAACGCTCACCATCTCATGCGTGTCTACCCCAAAGGAACTCGCATCTCCTCGAAGAACCTTTCACCAGTACCGTTCTGGGGGATTGGCGCTCAGATCTGTGCCCTGAACTGGCAGACCTTCGGTGCCAGTATGCAACTCAACGAAGCTCTCTTCGCCGGTTCCGGGGGTTACGTTTTGAAACCTGCAGCTTTGCGCGCAGGCGGCAATGGCAACATCCTGACAGGCCGACGGAAGAGACTTTATCTACACGTCGCTGGCGCTACTGATGTGCCCCTTCCTGCCGACCGCGAACACGGCGACATCAAGCCTTACCTGACCTGCACACTCGTGCATCCCAATGACCTGAACAATATGCCACCTAAGCGCAAGACTGCAGGCTACAAGCCCTCCAAGATGGCGACCTTCATGCACAAGGAGACCTCTCCCGCCAACGACCCCGTCTGGAACGAAGTGCTCGACTGGGAGTACGAGGATAGCGAGATGGTGTTCCTACGTCTGCTGATCAAGAGCGACGATAGCTTTGCGCGCAATCCTATCTTTGCTGTTGCAGCTGTAAGACTGATGTACGCCGTACCTGGGTGGAGTTTCATCCGTATGCTCGACCTAGGAGGTCATGAAACGACTTGCACGTTGCTCCTGAAGTTCCAGTTCGAGGACATCTAGGGAAGCTCGAAGAGGATCAGGTACAAGGATCGCAGAAGGAACAAAGTTAAGTCTTGTAAGCTTGTTAAGCTGCACGAGAAAATACGCAGCGATGGAGGGTGTCTGTGATAGTGCGTACGTAGCTGCAATGTTGCGCTGTTGCAAGCACACATAATCAAAACCAGGGGGGCGGGGTGCGCTCATGGGTCTCGGAAAACACCGTCTCATTGCATACAGACGATTCAATGTCACCGATCCATTGATTGTTGTACCGGTAGGAACATGGGTGGTTTTCGCTGAAGTCGCTCTTCGTGATGGCGTCCGAGGCGCATTGGTAAGCGCCGTAAGCAGGAGTGGAACTCCGCCAGATTATTCGATACCCGCTGCATACTGCCAATATCGTACAATTGCACTTTGGACATCGGTAAATGTGCAGACATTAAAGCATAGAAGACAGGCTTGAAATGCTCCGAATATTCCGTGGACACAAGCATCATCACCATGTCTTACCCAAGAACTGCCCGCTCCTGGCGTCGCACTGCACTACCGTATCCCTTATCCATCGTTCCCTCCACTGAAACCCTTCCTGAGATTCTAGGACCTCACGATGTCGTTATCCGCATCCATGCCGTCTCTCTTAACTACCGCGACGTAGCTATGCTTCGCGAAGGTGGCTACCCTGTTCCAGTCGACGCTGGCGGTATCTGCGCGTCCGATGCTTCAGCAGAAGTAGTAGCACTAGGCCCTGAAGCGAGCAGATTCAAGATCGGTGATATTGTAGCGCCGACTATAGATCTGGAAGCCCTGACGGGCGAAGAGCGGGATATCGATTCGACTGCGCTGGGCGGCAATGGTCCGGGTGTCCTGACGGAGTATGCGGTGTTCGAGGATAAGTACTTGGTGAAGCTGCCGAGCCATCTGTCGTGGGAGGAGGTAGGTAGTGCTGTTGTGGTTGGACAAGAGTGCCGTTGAACATTGTGATAGGCATCCACGATCCCGATCGCGGGTATTACTGCTTGGGTTGCGTTGAACCGCCTACAAGGGCTGACGAAGGGCGCTACTGCTCTTTTGCAGGGTGAGTACAAGGTTCATCTGTGCGTCGCTCAAGCCGCTAACGTCAAGTAGGTACTGGAGGTGTCAGCATGTCCGCACTGCAGATTTGTCTCGCTGCAGGAATCCGCCCTATCATCACCTCGTCTTCTGATGTCAAGCTCGACAAGTTGAAGCAACTCGACTCGAGGATAGGGCTCATCAACTACAAGACACACCCTGATGTCGTCTCAGAGGTCCTTCGACTCACCGATGGCAAAGGTGTCGACTACGTCCTCAACAACATCGGTGTAGCATCCATTCCGGATGACCTCCAGATATTGCGGAAGAGGGGCGGTCGAGTCGCTCTCATAGGATTCCTGGAAGGATTCGAGGCCAACTGGTCACCGAGCCTGCTCATAACGCTAATGGCAAAGGAAGCTCACATCGTGTAAGTAGACTTCGAAGATGCTGTACGAGGCTGAACGCAAGCTTTAGGGGACTTCTGGGCGGTTCCAAGGCAGACTTTGAGGCTCTAAATGTGTTCTTTGCTGAGAAAGAAGTTCACCTAGATCCGCTCATTGATCGTACCTTCTCTTTCGATGATGCAGAGGCTGCTTTCGATTACCTGTCATCGGGCAAGCATGTTGGTAAAGTGGTCATCAAACTATGAGGTACGAAATTAAGCACATTCGGACAGGCGGGTCCATGTAGACAGATATAGAACGTTTCTTGGCGTTGCAGATGGTATTATGAAGATGAGTTGTACGCGATCGGATTTTGATGGTGTTGTGGTGTACAGACCGTAATTGCTGCCAGGTGCTTGAAGGAAGAGACATATTGCTTACTAAGCGCACACTGGCCATTTTTGCCTCCCGATCATTTCGCATCTTTCTTCACGTCACCATCAACGGCCACAACATCTAGACAGCCCTGTTGCGGACTACTTCTTAGCAACTTTGGTGATTGATGAGACTACAGAATTTTTTTGACGGATCGGTAGCGTGGCGCAGTCTCATCAGAGCGACACCAAGAACGCGAGCGTGCCCTGGTGCACCAATCAAGCCCAAACTAGCGATGGACTTGTCTACGGAGCAGACCGAGCGCGTTCGTATGTCACTGCAAGCATACTGAACGAGTCTGGCTGACACCTTATGTAGAAAGGCTCCGTGCATCATGACACACACGCAACACCGCCAAATTTCATCCAGAAGGAGCACTGGCGGTACCAGAGCATGAGAAAAACCGAACTCGAAAGTGATGCCAACGTGTTCGATCTAAGTAAACGCGATGGATTTACTCCAGAGCAGAAGGACATCTGGCGTCCTGCCGGTACTATTCCCGCTTCACGCATCGAAGCGGCGTGCCAAGCTTATGCAGGTGGACGAGCATTGTCTTCGCCTGTAGAAGATGCTTCTATCTTCGAACATCGAGATTTCCCTGGACTCCAGGTCGTTTCCGGCCTTTTGCCTCCAGAAACTCAGGTCTTATTTACGTCTTGTCTTATGCATCGAGATCTAGCGGACCCAAGCCACAAGATCAACTTGCAAGCAGACTACGACATTCGATATCCACCCAAACCGACCTCAGAACCAATGCGATTCGACAATAGCTTCTTCTTGCGTGACAGATCTTCAGCAGAGGACGTCCTAGCGCCCAAAATCCCAAACAAACAAAAATCTCTCAACAATGAGCAGTTCTTATACACCAAGCTACGATGGCTTACACTTGGAGAACAGTACGATTGGCCAACAAGGAGCTATGCAAAGCATGCGACACCATTTCCGGGCGATCTTTCGACCCTCGTCACGGGTTTGTTTCCACATATTCGCCCTGAGTCTGGAGTAGTGCTTATGTATGGCGCGAAGGACTTCATGCCTGTCCATCGCGACGTGAGCGAGCAATGCCAACGCGCACTTGCAAGCTTTAGTGTTGGCTGCGACGGCATCTTCATCATGGCTAAAGGAGAAGATGATGGCGAAGGGGAGAATGCGCCGCGGACTGTCGCGATCAGGGTTCGGAGCGGTGACTGCGTACACCTCACTGGCAGTGCTAGATGGGCTTGGCATGCGATGGCCAGGACCTTGCCGAGTACCTGCCCCCCGTACTTGGCCAACTGGCCATTGGGTACTCCTGGTGCGACTTCGGCAGAAGAGAAAGCTTTCAAGAAATGGAGAGGTTACATGGGCACGAAACGCATCAATGTCAGCTGTCGTCAGGTTTGGGACTGAGCGCTTTCGAGCTTGCAGTCATGCGAGTTTACTCATTGCTTCAACTACGTACTTCACTGGACGAGTATGCGACCACGAACCTTGCGCCCTTGAAGATCGTTCCCTCCCTGACATAGTACACGACGGTCGATGTTGCGCTCTAGTCGGATCTAATCTCTTACTGCACGCCATACATATCACAAGGATTAGTTGAGACGAAAATCGATGCCAGATTGGCTGCGCATCTTACTGAAGTCGACCCAATCTTTTCTGTATACTTCCACGGCAAAGCGAAGCAGGCATCACTCATTACCCTTCGAATAATGCTGCACGAAGTCTGCGAAGTCAATCTCCTACAAGACATGCCTCGGTTGTATTGCCTTTACCTTGGCATATGCAGACGTTGTGCTCTTACAACTCGTATCAGAGATCAAAATGAGACGTGAATCTCTGCATAAGTATAGGTTTCCCGTCGATGTGAGCGAATCGTAAAGGTTCAGCAAGGAAAGCTGCCGATCTATGCCCAAACAAAGGGACCGGATCAATTTCGAGCATCTGCAGTTTGTTCGACGCAAGTTGAGCCACGTCACCTGTACGATCCCAAGCTTGCCGTACTCCTCGACTCCTCAAGTCGGCCCCACATATTATGGCGACAGTAACGGTTGCGACAGCAGACAATCGACGCAAAGCAATCAAGATCACCTCTCATAGATAATTCTCGGCAAATGCCTCTGGTATCTCATTGTCTTGGTGTTTTCCATTGCCTTTTTGTGCTCTTCCGATCAACCGTAAAAGTGATCAGCGGTGACTGGAACAGACAGCACTGCGCTTCTCTCGGACGCGGATCGAATTTGCAGATCTCTCGAGATGCGATAGCCTGGAAAGAATGAAGGCCCAAGCTTTGCTAGTCGTTCGTACTAGCATGAGCCAGCTCTACGGGAGTGCTGCAAGGACCAGGTGGGCGTGGGGTTGACTCCGCTCGCAACATCACTATAGTTCATTGTGGGGTAAAACGGTAGACAAGAGATTTTAACACCCACGCGTCCTTCAACATGTCATTTATGAGGTCATACACAGAGACTGTGTTTCCACATGAGCATTGCGACTTCATCACCACTGGCTCGAGCCGTTCTGGTCGTCCTGCAGAGTCGACCGTCCGCTCGCTCAACACAATCGTTGGTTCCGAAGCCACGGTTGTTCACAAGACTGACATGCCCCCTCTCAAGAGCTGCGCGCTGTGTGCGCGGCGGACGCCAGCCACTGCTAGAGCTAAAATCTCTCTCGCACGAGACTACCCGCTCCGTTGAGGTCAGTGAGGCCTCCAAGACGGTGACAATAAGCAACGAGCTGCCGACATATGCGAAGTGATAGTGGCGACCGTCGTGGCCAGCCGGTCAGAATTGCTGCAGTCAGCATCAACATGTCAACTGCAGGTACCGTCGACAGCATGTTTCAATGATCTACCGGGAATTGCTCTGCACCCTGCAGCCCTCCCAGCCTTGGCAGTTTCATCTTTTAGCCTTTTCATTGGAGAGAGGGCCATTGAGTTCGCGCTATAGGCGTTCCGGCCATGTTCTTTAGCCGTAGGGACCGCTGGTACCACCAAAACGTGGTGTTCAGCTTGCTTGCATTAGCGCATTCAAGGTACGTACGTTTTCCTTCTCGAGGATCAACTACCAACAATCTATTTCCGTAGCAAGATCAAGTTTTCGCTAAATCTTGGATAAAGTTCGACCATGGATCCATGTGTCACAGAACGCACAACTCGGCTCATACAGCTGCCGTCCGCCCCAGCACTCTTTGAGGATACGCGGGCACAATTGCCCCGTTGCGTACATTCTTTGGTACACTACGACGTGCGAACCGACCACCATCTTACCTGCGATCACGACCGTTCTTGAGGTCGGAGCAAGCTCCGAAGCAGCCTGGACTACGAAACTAGCCATGGCGCAAGTAGATGCTATCAACACGTGAGCCCACAAGCCTACCCTAAACCTTTTCGTCCAATGGACCCCTGCCCGATGCTGCAAGCCACTTCTAGACGTCAAACAGTGGTCTCATGTCGTTGTTATGTCTTGTTTGCGACTATCTACGACTTAGGTTCGGTCGGGAACTGTTCCTCAAGCTGGATTGGTATACTGTTGTACGCACAGTGCAATTGACTTTCGGCAGCTGGTGTGAGATGTCATTGTTGATACATCAAATTAGATCCAGAACTTCCATTGGCCTGGTCAGTGGGCATTTCCGGGAATCTCTTTCTTCTGGCATAGGGCATGCACTCGTCAAGTCAAGCGTCGGAGGTTTGCGCACTGGCAATGATCGCTCCCATACCATCAGTTCGCATATAAGGAACGACTCGTCGACCCTGGTCAATATCACCTGTGTTATACCCTTGAGTTGTGGTTTGCAATATCCTGAACAACAAGATGTTGGCACTTCGCCAGATACTACCAACCTGCTTGCTCATTGCAGCGACAACGGCATTGACTACCATCAAAACAAACACCCCAGTAATCTCAATGCTGGGCATGATTCCAGAGTGTTCAGTGAGTAATCTCTAGTCTTTATTAAAGTCACTTGGCTAATACATTTCAGGTATCATGTGTCATGGAGGACCTCTTCACCTCTGGCGGCTGCCCGATGACAACTGCTAAGGATCTTGCCGCATGTGCTTGCACAAACATCACAATGCAGGCAACACTCTCCACGTGTGTACAAGAATCCTGCGGCTTCCTCGACCAAAATCGTCAGTGAATATTTCTAACGGCTTACGACATCAACTGACCGCATTACAGAGGTGGTTGCCTTTGCTAGCGGCCTTTGCGAGGCGTATCCAAAAGATTCTCGTGTCAATGAATTGAAGACAGCTTCCATCGTTACTATTGTACTGACAACGATCTTTCTCTTCCTACGCCTCTACTCGAGATGGTTGAAGACACGACGACTCTGGTCTGATGATGCTTATGCTATCATCGCCGCGGTAAGTGAAAGGTCCATGTAACTCCCTAGCATAGCTGACAATGGACAGGTTCTTCTCATTATAGTGTCGATAATCATACTGGAGATGTCTCTCAAGGGCTTCGGCCTTCACTACTGGAACGTACCGACTCCAAGCGCCGTTGAACTCCAGAAGCTCTTCTATGTTTGTCAGATGCTCTATGTAGCAGTGCAGATCTTTTCAAAAGTTGCAATTCTTGCACTGTACTCTCGCTTGTTCCCGGACTTTATCGAATGGTTCAGGTGGAGCGTGCGCGGTATGATTGCCTTTATGGTATGTATAGCCCAGGAAAGCTATATTTGTGAGTAGGCTAAGAAGTAAATAGCTCATCCACGGTCTGGTGTTCTTCCTTCTTGTCGTCTTTCAGTGTTGGCCCATCAGATCTATCTGGGACAAGACGATCACAGACGCAAAGTGTCTTCCTATTTCTGCTGTCATTGGGTTCACCGGTGCAGGTCTTAGCATCATGGAGGACATCATCATCTTGCTTCTTCCCTTGCCTGTAGTATGGAAACTGCAGATGAGCACAAGGAAGAAGATTAGCGTCATCTTCCTGATCTGTGTGGGATCTTTGTGAGTATCTCTTCGCTCTGGATGTCGCTCATAGCATCTACTTACAGCTAATAGTGCTTCAATCACCAGCATTGTTCGCCTCAAGTTTGTCGTAAAATACTCGAATTCATTCGACTCAACTTGGGATAACGCCGATGTCATCAAGTGGTCTCTCATCGAGATCTTGTCTGCCTGCATCTGCGGTAACCTACTGCCACTTCGCCCACTCATTGAGCAGATCATGCCACCTTTCCGCTCGATCTACAGCTGGTACTCCGATAGCAGATCTTCCCGCAAGTCCTCTGAAAAAACTTCATTGGGTTTCCGCAGGTTTGGCCGTTCCGGCGGTTCTAGCAAGCCAAGGCTCATTTCTACACTTTACTTTACTCGGTTGAGGCTGAGCGCAACTCCTACGCCAGATTGGAACTGGAAGAACTTCACAAACTCGGACCAAAATACTATGGTATCGCCTCGCACTCCGACGCCTGCTCACTTCGAGAAGAACCTCGACAATGACAAGGAGGACTACGTACAGGATGTGCCGCATGGTATGACCAGGAAAACATCCACAACTGTCTTGAGATCGACGCAGTCCCGGTCGACAATGACGACATCTGTCACGGTTTAGACTACGTGAGGAGAAGCCGACTATATACTGGCCCTGGAAGTCGCTACCCCAGAACAGTATATACCAGGGTAATAGGGTCTCAACCGAGACCACAACATATTTAAACACACAGAATAGTGAAATACAACCTCAGTTCAATCCTGCAATTCTTCCCACATGCGTACGGATCACTCACAATCCACCGCGACAGTTATGAGCCCGGTTGCATCCTAGGATTGTTCTCACCCGTTACCGCGTCCACCACAACGCACCCGTTACCGCGTCCACCACAACGCACCCGTTACCGCGTCCACCACAACGCACCCGATACCGCGTCCACCCACAACGCATCTGTTACTGCGTTTACCCACGACGCATCCTGCCTGAATCCACTCATACACAACTACAGCCTCTGCAATGTCTACTGAGTCTGACCCCGCTGTCACACGAGTCACCATCATACTCGACAAGCCAGAAGATTGGTTCAATTGGTTATTCATCCGTCAAGACATTGCAGATCGCCACGATCTCTGGCAATACGTCAATCCTGACGTAGCAAAGGAGGATCTCCCTGAGTTGACGGAGTCCCCTAAGCCTCAACTTACTGACTACAAGGCGAGAGCTACAAAGCTCTCGGACCTGGACACTGACGATCGAGAGTCCTACCGTTGGGAATGTGATCAATGGCAGCGCTGTCGCTCTGAGTACTGTACCCAGAAGAAGGCTTTGGCTGATCTGAAGTCGGATATCAGCAAGACAATTGCTGTACGCCACATACACCTGATCAAGGATCTTAAGACACCATACGATCGACTGGTCGCTCTCAAGAAGTTCCTTTGTCCAACAGACGCAACTCGCCGCCGTGAGCTTGCGGATAAGTACAACGCACTCAAGACTGCCCCACGAGCTGCAAAGAAGGTCGAACAATGGTTGTCTGACTGGGTATACATAACAGCTCAAGGCAAGGCCGTCGGACTACCAGAGACTGAGAGCAATCGACCACAGGAAGATTTCCTGATTGCCTGCAAGGCACTCGATCAAGAGTACGCCACATCCTGCCTACGTGAGATCTTCAAGCATGAAGCACGAGGCACCACCACTGAGATCTCATCCCTGGAGACATACGTTGCTGAGATGACTACCTACCTACGCCGTACGAAGCCTCACTCTACTGGCCTAGCAGTCACTGCCGCGGAGCTTGGTGTTGCATCTCCAATTGAGCCTCAAACAACACGCAATCGAGGTCAACGTGACAGTGTACGACAGACACCTACCTGCGTCTGTGGGAAACAGCATTGGTACACTGACTGTTTTATCCTCAATACTCGCCACCCAGGGCGTCCAACGACATATCAGCCTGCTGCTGAAGAGGTACGCAAGGTTGAGGCAGCGTGGAAAGACCCTAAGATCAATGCACGAATCAAGACAGCTATTGACAGGTGGACAGCTCGTCAACCACAGAACGCTGGGACGTTACGAATTGACAACGGCAGGCCACCTGCTGACAGCAGCACGTTCGTGGTAACAACTGCTCCATCACTCATGGACCTTGACTCTCACAACGTCCAAAACAACGGCCACAACGGTCACGATGGCCACGACGACAGTGATGCTATTGCGATTGACGCTCGCACTGAGCCTCTGGGAGCTCTCACAACACTGGCTGTTGACGACACCGACCAGACTGAGCTGCTCAACCGATGGATCGTTGACCCAGGATCCAACACACATGTCATCAATACAGAAGCCTGGCACGGCTGGAAGAGGACAAACAACAATCCAGAACGTCGTTCTATCAACGCTGGCAATAGCCGTATTCTCATTACAGCATGGGGTACAATGGAGCTTGTCGCGCGCACACCATATGGTCTACAGACGCTCGAGCTGACACACATCACATACGTCGAAGGCTTTCTCACAAGCGTCCTAGGTCTTGCACGCTGTCGTACAGAGTCAATTCACTTTGACTCTGGCCGCGACGTCCTGTATATGCACAAGTCTTCAAACATTATCGCGCAACTCGATTACAATGGAGGACACTGGCTTATTGATGCAGAGCCATCACATCAACCACCTCTATCGCTACTCTACACGCAACTGAGCACCTTTGGGGTGTCGTATCGCCCGTCGTACATGCCAAAGCCTACCAATGTCATTGATCGACGTACTGCCCATCAGATTTGGGGTCACCCAGGTCGAAAGGCTGTCGACCAGCTTGAGCTTAACGTCACTGGCGTTCAATTGACTGGAAACCACACGGATTGTCTCTGTCAGACATGTGTTGAAGCTCGAATGACCCACATTATTTCAAGGCGCCCGGCTGAGAGCCGCGCGCAGCAACCATTCTATCGAATCGCGATAGACCTCATCTACATCGTCTCTGTGGGAGACGAGTGTATTGATGGCAGCAAGTACTGTCTACACTCAGTGGACGAATACTCGAAATGGCATGAAATTTCTACAACAAAGCGTAAGGATAAGGCAACACTCACACGTTGGTTTATGGCGTTAATCCGCCGAATACAGCGTGTATACAGTGCTGACGTTGTTGCTGTTCGATGCGATAATGAGAAAGGATTCGGCAACGACCTGATCAACATGACAGAAGAGCTGGGCATGCTGTACGAGCCGGCACCAGCAGGTACAAAGGAGCCGAACGGACTCATCGAACGTGCAGGCGGAGTGCTCACTCAGCGCGCTTGCGCCATGCGTATACACGCTAATTTGCCAAAGAAACTATCACACGAGATGTACTGCACTGCTGCATACATCCTCAATCGTACGCCTACAGAGACTCTGGGATGGAAGACACCGTACGAGGTTGTATGGGGACAAAAGCCACTCGTTGCTCATATGAGGCCTATCGGCTGCCGTGCCTATGTCTACAACCGCAATATCAGAGCTGCTGACAAGCTTCAATCACGCACTCTTATCGGCCACTTGGTGGGATATCAAGGTACCAATATCTTCCGCATCTGGCTGCCTACAAAGGACACTGTTGTAGTCACTCGCAACGTCGTATTCGAGCCTACACTCTTTTTCGAAGGGATGGACGGATACACCTCTCAATCAGTAATCGAAGAAGTGATTGAGCTACTCGAGTATCCTGAGATGTCTGAGGACGACGATATCAGCATTGAAGATCTATTGACAGCTCGTCAGCGCCGCACAACACCTATGACCTCAGCTCCGACAGCTGCAGGTTCCCAGGTGGGGGGTGAGATGGCTGACAACGCATCGGAATCAACTCAGCAACAGTTGCTAACCCCTGAGCCCTCTGAGACAGACTCAATTCCAATGGTACCTGAGGGCTATCGCCGACGAGGAGAGAGAGCTCCACAGGACGTTAACCTCAACCCAATGGACACTAGTCTGATTGTCACAGGCAAGCGCAA
The DNA here is from genome assembly GCF_010093625.1 of Macroventuria anomochaeta. Taxonomy (NCBI): domain Eukaryota; kingdom Fungi; phylum Ascomycota; class Dothideomycetes; order Pleosporales; family Didymellaceae; genus Macroventuria; species Macroventuria anomochaeta. The sequence goes on from NW_022985378.1 coordinate 463,282, forward strand.
TCGAAGACCAAAAGACCTGAACAACTTTGCTATACAGTCCTACGCTACGAGACTGGGACCTGAGCGTCTTGTCAACTATCTGCAAGCGTTCTCAACGGAGATTCATTCAATACCCACCGTGATACACGAGGTACCACGCATCCACCAATCGCAGCTGCCCCCTATACCAAAGACAGCAAAGCAGCTTGACAAGCACATGTTTGGCAATCAGTTCCGACGTGCTATGGACAATGAATGGCAAGGCCTACGCTCCAAAGGCGTCTTTGGGAAGACTGCAAAGACAAAGGCCACTGCAGACGGCGAGGTACTACCGTTGATGTGGGTCTTCAACTACAAAACAGACAGTGACGGATATCTCATACGATTCAAGGCTCGACTTGTCGTTAGGGGAGACCTTCAAGCTCCACTGGACGATACATACGCTGCTACGCTTGCAATTCGCAATTTCCGTGCACTCATTGCAATTGCCAACTACTTTGATTTGGAACTGAAGCAGTACGATGTCCCTACTGCCTTTCTGAACGCAAATATCAACCGAACACTGTACGTTGAAACCCCTGAGGCATTCCGTACCGAAGGTGAGATTATGCTGGTACTCCGCGCCCTGTATGGCCTGAAGGAGTCGCCAATTCTATGGTACAATGAGCTACGTCAAGAGCTCATCAGGCTAGGCTTGAAGCCAGTTGAAGGCTTTCCGTGCCTGTATACAAGCCGCTGGCTCATTCTATTTGTCTACGTCGACGATATTGCTATGGCATTCTACCGATCTAATGCCCGTCTCCACCAGTCCCTTGAGAAGGATTTGGTGAACCTGTACAACATCAAGGCTATGGGAGATCTTACCTGGTTTCTTGGTATCCGAATCGTCCGTGATCGAGCACTGCATAAGACCTGGCTAGTCCAAGACGCTTTCATCGACAAAGTGTGCTCTCGATACAGCATTGAGGCTGTAGGCAAGGCTCCAGACGTTCCACTGACAGAGAACTGGCTACCGCAGTCTACCGAGGAGCCTGACACTGCTCGAACAAAGCTGTATCAGCAGCTTGTTGGTTCTCTTGCTTATATTGCTGTCTGGGGTAGACCTGACGTCGCCCGTACACACGTTGTCTACGCCTGCCACCTCACCAATCCAGGACAGTCTCACATCTCCAAGATCCGACAGACCTGGCGCTACCTGCTCAGCACAAAGGCTCTTGCTCTCGAAGCCTCTGCCAGCGCGCAGGACATGGCTGAGTATCTATCTGACAATCCAACGTACCGCAACCCTCTCTTCTTTGGATCCTCTGACGCCTCGTACGCTGACGAGCCTGAGACACGCCAAAGCTCTCAGGGGTATGCATTCAAATTTGGTGGACTTATGATTGACTGGAAGTCAACAGTCCAACGCACAGTCACCAAATCTACTACAGAATCAGAACTGCTCTCACTGTCGCTCGCAGCATCACAGATGGAGGAATGGATACGATTCTTTGCTGGCATCAATCTCACGCTTGACTGCACGCCTACAATCTGGTGTGACAATCAACAGACTGTCGGTATTGTCACTAAGCAGCACGACAAGCTTCACACAAAGGTCAAACACGTCGATATCCACCAGCTCTGGATTCGACAGGAGGTCACCGCATCACGCATCAATGTTCAATGGGTCCCTACTGATCATATGCCTGCTGACGGACTCACAAAGATACTACCAAAGCAGAAGTTCACAGAGTTTGTCCGTCAACTCAGCCTTGTCGATATCACTGAGCGCCTGAATGGCCTGCGTCAGGTTGATGGCGACAACCTCAACACTAACTATATGCACTGAGCCAATACTGATCAGCTGTTGTCGACTCTCCACTTTGGAGTCTACACCAGCTGGGGGGTGTGTCACGGTTTAGACTACGTGAGGAGAAGCCGACTATATACTGGCCCTGGAAGTCGCTACCCCAGAACAGTATATACCAGGGTAATAGGGTCTCAACCGAGACCACAACATATTTAAACACACAGAATAGTGAAATACAACCTCAGTTCAATCCTGCAATTCTTCCCACATGCGTACGGATCACTCACAATCCACCGCGACAACATCTCATAAGACTATGACAGACAGTGTCGACAGGCCAAGCCGAGATGGAAGCGAGACGGATCTCATGCCGCCTACAAGGGAGCGTGAGCATCGCATCTCAGGGCCCTGGAGTCACGCGTTTGCTGTTCTTGACCAACCCTGACATTCCACGATGCACGCTCTTATGACATAACATACTTACGACCTCCTCACTTTACGACCAAGACATAATATAATGCTATCTTTGCTGAGTTGGCAACCTCACCTTCAATCTTACGTTCGGTTTATGACTATTCTATTCTCGGGTGAAAACCTCGCGGTAGCCAGCTCTGTTCAGTGACTTGATAAGCTGCCCTACAGCCTGCAACATTAGTCTACCTTTGTCTCCCTCGTGTGCCTTTCCACATTCACTATTTATGGTTAGTTCCAAAACGTCTTTGCGTAGCGACAGACGATAACTGCACACGCATCACTCGTCCTCATGTCTTTCACCTAAGAGTCAGCTTTACCCGCTCTCCGCTGGGGTATCATCTATACAGCTGCAATAAGCTCCTTATTCGTACAAGACCTCGTTCTTCCCGTCTAGACGTAAAGGCACAGCACATCATCACCGCGATCGGGTCCTCGAGCAAGACCAAAGGCCTCACTTTCGTAAAGGACCACCTCTCAGGCGTTGAACCTGCGCCCGAAGTCTACGCTGGGTATGATGCTGTGTACCAAAATGCATAGGTCGACATCGTATGCATTGGCCCGCCGCACGCATTTCACAACACTGCTTGAAAGCTATTCAATCAGGAAAGCACGTTCTGTGTGAGAAGTCGTTTACGCTGAATGTGCGGACTGCGAGGGTAGTCTTTCGAGCAGCACAAGAGAAGGGTGTGTTCGTCATAGAAGATATGTTGTTGCAGTTTTTCCTGCTGACTTTAGAGCTACAACGGGCTCTTACACGAAGCTATAATCATTGGGGATGTTCTGAGAGTGTTTGCAGATATTGACCGGATGCAAAATATCCAGACCAAGGATATGGATAGCCGCTTGAGAAACGTAGAGTTGGGTGCTGGAAGTTTGTTGGATATCGGGATAAACAGTGTTACTTGGAGGTTGCTCGCTCTCGAGGACCGCGTGATAAGGGAAGACACAAAGAAAGCGGGAGAACTACAGATTAAGGCTGCGCGAACGCTTCAAGAAGATATAGATGTTGCATCCACAGTTATCCTTTACCGTCCGTCAATAGGTCAGCAAGCCATCTGTACGTCGACAAGTAACTTCAAGAACTCTAGTAGAGAGTTCTGCCGTATTGAAGGAAGCGAAGGGCATATCGTTATCGAGGGCGAATACGCCTCTCGCCCAAGTGGTTTCGTCGTGTACAAGAAGGGTGAAAAGGAAGGAGAAAGACATGGTTTTCTTCTTCCCGGAGCCAGCCCCTTCTACGAAGCTGATGTGGAGGGTAGGAAGGAGAATCAGAATATGCCATGGAGGGAGGATAGTGAGAATTATGGAGATGATTGATAAAGTAAGAAGGCAGAGCGGTGCGAGATTTCCAGGGGATCTCTAGCTGCTTCCTAATCAACAACTCAACCCTGCCCGGAACTCACACTAGATTTGTTCTCTTCCTCCCTTTCAGCCTCACATCGGAACCCACCAGAAATTCGAATTTATACCTCACAACGTTCGGCCGATAGTTCTCACAGATACTCACATCATACTCTCTCAAGATAACCGCTAGCGCTGTCTTCACCTTAGCCGCCGCAAAGAATCGACCCGATCAGATGTGCTTCCCAAGTCTAAACACAAAGTGATCAAAGTTCGTCGATACCACCGATGCTTGGCAGAGCGCACGCTCGCAGCCACACAGCTCTCTCTACAGCCGCATTCCCAACCCCAGCAAACGTCTTCTGCCAACGTTATTTAACGATAACTCTTTCTGGTGCACGGTTCACTGATGTCCGCTAGAATGGGCCGTACACTGCTGACATGCCATTATCGTCAATGTAGATGTCCAGACGCTCTGGAGGAAGGGAGCAGCGGCCCATGAAAGCACTGCCCACCCTGTTGTTCTCGTATCGTTCTTCTTTCTTGATGATCAGAGTCGCGCCGTCTACAAAAGGATGTGAGAGGTGTCAATGTACGGAGTGCAAGGTGAAGACATACCAACGCAGTTCTTGATTCCATCTTCGGACAGATTTGGATGTTCCATGGTAGCCAGATGTCGCAAGCGCTCTGCCAGTGTGATGCTCGCTACGGGAGCAGGGCCTGTTGGGTCTCGGCACCATGATGCGACTACTGAGGCCTCATCCATACAAGTGCTGTGATCGTCTTATACCCTCGTTGTTTGCTGCAAACCTTCACACGGCGTACTGACAACCTCCTCGTATACCTCTCGTGACCGCAAGGACCGAGTTCAGCCCTACCCTCACCACCGTCCCTGCGCAAGCTTAACATCCCTGATCTGATCATACTGCCTCATCAACGCACTCACAAACCCCACTTCGAGCACCTTCATCCTCACCTCAGGGCTCATCTTATCCACGTCCCCCATCTGCCTCACGTCACCCCGAAAGAACGTTCTGACCGCACCTGCACCTGGCGCGTTGACCATCAATCCCATGTAGCAACTCGTTCCCTCATATCCAACACCGAGGAAGACATCTTCTGCGCTCGTCACGCCCCTTGGTCCAAGTTCGCCGATCCTTTTCATGCGGACCAGGGATCTAGCGATGTGCATGACAAGGAGTGCGATGTTGTCTGGATGCGCGTTCGAAAGTTTTTGTGCGACGATGTGGATGATGCGAGTTCGAATTGCTTGGTCATCGAAGCTGAACTGTTGAGTTGGACTGTAGGCATATGTAGCTCGCGGCGGTGGGAACATGGCGGTCAGAGGCGTGTAGGGGGTGTACGGTCGCGTTGGTGGGTTGGCGAGGACCGGCTGCTGTTGAGGCAATCCAGGGCGCTGACGAACAACACTACCGTCTGAAACCTGAGAGTTCTGGCCGGGCACCTGGGACGAACGCGATGGTCGATAATGGATAGGATGGTTGCTAGTTGCAAGATCTATGTTGGGTTGGGGCGTGGGTAAAGTAGGGAGGTTGTAGAACCGAAGAGGTGGAAGGTTATTTGGGGATTGAGACATGGCAGAACACTAGTATAGTAATGTGAGGTGAATGTGAGTGATGGCGAGATGCTTAGATTGGTCTGCACGCTGACTGCAATAATATTAGAGAGGTTTTTGGTGAAATGAGCAACATAAGGTGAAACCAGTATCCGTCGTCTGGAGCCCAGAGACTTGACGTCGCCATGAAGGACTTGAATATGAAATGGTTTGACAGTGACAAACGCAATCATGAAGGAAAGCCTTACTATCAAGCCTCAAAAATGCTACTGCCACCGCCTTCTGCATGACGGTCTTTGCCCCCCAGCTCGCCGTTCTCTTCCACCTGTTTCAACAGTTCGGTCTGGTACCTCGTACTGGTATCGAGGAGCGCTTCAATGAAGAGCACCGTAGCTTCGGCGCAGGTTTCTGCGCAACCACCTCGCAGGACAACTTGCCTGCCATTGTTTGTGGTTATGCCCACGAAAATCCTTTTGTCGATGGTTCCACGAGTGATGTTGAGCGAGTCCGTATTCAGTGACAAACCTGGTTCAGCAAGCCCATGTAGCGCCTTTGTCTGAGCATAGATTGACAGTACACCTGGGGAGGTAGTCAGTGATCCTTCCCTACATGTTAATCGCTCACCCTTACGACAGAGAAAGAGAAATTCGACGACGGAGCGTGCTATCATCTGGGTGTGGAGAAGGTCTCCAATGCGATGCCTGTGCTGTAAGTAGTCGAAGTTGACATGGCGGTCGATCCATTTGTTGAGTTTGGCAAGCTCTCTGTCATTCGGAGGTGCATGTGTCATTGGAAGGCTTATAGTTGTGAGGCGAAGGCAGATGGATAGGTACGAGAGGCGTCGTCCTGTGTATCGATCTTTCGTCTTAACATCATTAGCATAGAGAAGTAGGGCACCGCGCTGACTGATAGCGGAGCGCTTGCTCATATTCAAATGGCAAGCACAAATCCGATCCCAGTGGGCTGTGCAAACATATCGAACCATCTCGCACTGGTCCAGCACAGTCTGAAGAAGATCGCAGGCTCAGGCTGATCGACATGTTGGCGGCGAAAGACCATAGACCGTGTTTAGCGTATTCCTGGGTAGCTATATGTAGACGTCCAAAATCCATTGCTGCACGTTACCTGTAGTGGAAAACAGTTGATGATGAGGTTGAGCAGATGATCGAAAGACTAAACATCGCGCGAGTTGCAAGTTGAAATATCTCAGGATGTTGGCGTGGTGTTGAGGCTCGAGCAGTGACGCCTCGGAACGTGGGAAGGTAAGAAAATTGGGGCATGCAGGGTTCGGTTGGCGCGTGCTTGGCATCCCCGTCACCCGTCGCTCCTGAGACTCCCTGACAACCATCACTCTCCACATCGACAAATCAGACCCACGCACCCCACCGTGCCTGCCTTCGCTGCTGTTTGTTCCCTGCGCCTACCTTCACTACCAACACTCGCTCTCACCTTCACATTCGCTGCGACGAAGCGCCCCTTCACCTGTCGCACCTCTCGGCTCTCGCTGTTCCGTGCCGCAGTACACAGCCTCGCCGCACTGAACAACATCACACCCAAAGCGGCACCATACCTCCTATAACCCTCTACAATGGGTTTCGGCGACTTCACAACGATATGCGAAAAGGCTTCGATACCACTGTGCGCCCTTGTGGGCCACCAGGAAATCAATGGCGGCGCTGGCATACAAACAAAGTGCTATGCGCGAACGATTGAAATCGCGAATACTTTAATCTTCCAGGCGGCGAACGACTTCATGCACATTCTGGCCCTGATAATGACGGTGGTCATGATAATACATGTCCGTTCCAAGTTCACTGCTGTCGGTATGTTGCGCCACTGCAGCCGTTGCTGGTATAATAAGGAACAATACTAACAGGAATGTGCAGGTCGCAAAGAGATCACATCCTTCTTCTACATTTACTTCCTCCTCACCATCATCTCGCTCATTCTCGACGCCGGTGTCGCTGCGCCTGGTTCCGCCCCATACCCATACTTCGCCGCTGCTCAAAACGGTCTTGTCTCTGCGCTCTGCACCAGCTTGTTAATCAATGGTTTCGTGGGTTTTCAACTGTACGAGGATGGAACAACGCTTTCCGTCTGGCTGCTACGATTGACCTCACTCGGCATGTTCATCATCGGAGGCGCCATCTCCCTGCTCACTTTCAAGAACTGGGCTGGTCTGGATTCCAAGAACCCCATCGGTATCTTCGTTGTCACATACATTGTGAACGCCATCTTCCTATTCATCTACCTCGTCAGTCAGATCATCCTTGTTCTCGGCACACTCGAGGACCGTTGGCCAATGGGCGACATCGTTTTTGGCGTTTTCTTCTTCGTTATTGGGCAGGTCATCTTGTACGTCTTTGGCGACACCATCTGCGACGGTGTCCAGCACTACCTCGATGGCTTGTTCTTTGCGACTATCTGCAACTTGCTTGCAGTCATGATGGTCTACAAGGTTCGTGGTCCCCACACTACCCCAAGCGTTCGCCTCCCACTGACAGATCTAAAAATAGTACTGGGATTCAATCACTCGCGAAGACCTCGAGTTCTCAGTTGGTGTCAAGCAGCACAACTGGGAGGTCAAGGAACTCCTGCCGGAGGAAGACAAGCGCGGCACCGTCTACCAGGAGTCCGAGTACGCATCGTCGATGTACCAGCAACCGTACCCGCGACACTCGCAGTACTCCAACCTGGGTCACTAAGTGACTGTGGTCTTTTGTTTTCGCGTTCACTTCTAAAGCCCCCTTTTTCTTATAAACGACTTATCAGCATGACGTGGCGTTGGCGGCGTATTCGCACCTGAGTACTAGACTCGTAATTCGCAGTAAGAGGTGGTGTGGACAATGTTGTCTGATTAGCAAGCATTGAATGGTGAGGAGGAAACTGAAGCACACAACCTTCTTCACGACAGAACCTTGACGACTACCATAGCTTATATAGTGTAATATCCAATAGCCAACTGCGGCAACGCAGGCATTACCCGAGAGGAACCATTTCGCCTTGGATTGGACTTTAGCTTGCCTCTGACTGAAGAAGTGTGCAAACGAAACTATTTCATTAGGTGCAATAAGTGCTGTTGTGCAAGAGCCGCGACGTGTACTCGTAAGAATCTTGGCGTGGAATGGGTACTTCATGTGCCTCGAGACGGGGTCGTTCCTTCTCCTCGACAACACGCCTAAACACCTGAACCTCAACTGCCTAGACCACGCCTGTAGTCCACAGTCCCACTCCTCGATCTACTCTTTGGCAAAGAGCCGGATATCACAGGTACATATGTTCGTGTCTCGTGTCGAGCTTGCGAGATTCGCTGAATCGGACCCGGCGCCGGAGCGAGCTGCCCAAGCTCCCAAACCGAACACCCGTCATCAGCCACCGGGACTTCCACATCAGGCAATGCCGGCGCAAACACATAGCAACGCGCCCGCGATGTCAGCTTGACTTTGCCTGACGCAGCACTCCCCGAGCACGGTATACAACTCCTAGCTACGGTTTGCTTTTTGACGTCGTTACGGGATGCAAGACACGCATGTTTGAGCGATCCAGATATCCTTTGGGAGGACATGGCGCGTGGCTGATGGCGCGCCAGAGCTTAATGAGGGGTGACAAGCGGGGTCCGCGATCTGGGTAACCTGCGGGGGATGATATATAGATACGGCTATCCGGCCACGATTGCGAGGCCGGGTATTTCTTCGAACTTTCTTGGTCTTCTGGTACGTTGTGTCAGATCTGCTGCTGCACAGATCGAGTGATCGAGTGATCAAGTCTTGGTGAGTAGTAAAAGCTCTTCTATTCTTTGTTGTACCTGCAGGTAAACATCTCTGTGTATCTGACTGACCAGCGCCAGATACGCGACGCGACTTCACATCCTCTGTCTACAAAGCTATATCTCGCATTGGAGCAAGGTTGAAAGCGTTCCCATACAACCAATTCCCACAGATCCCCAGAAATTGCAACCATGTCGAGGAAACACTTCTTTCCCAACCCTGAGGGCGTGGTCGTCCACATGCTCAACTCCCTCGTCAAACGCAATTCCTTCATGGGCCTCGATGTATCGAACCGCGTCGTCTACAACACCGCACACCCTCCGGACCAAGTCACTATCATCTCGGGTGGTGGCTCCGGTCACGAGCCCGCGTGGTCTGGTTTTGTGGGTGACGGTATGCTGTCTGCGGCTGTCTGCGGTGATATCTTCGCATCGCCGAGTACGAAACAGATCATGGCTGGTATTAGGAATGTGCCCTCGAATGAAGGTGTCATTTTGTGTATCACAAACTATACTGGTGATATGCTGCACTTTGGCCTGGCGAGGGAGAAGGGTCAGGCGTTGGGGTACAAAGTTGATGTTATTTGCATGGCTGAGGATGCAGCTCTGGGACGAGAGAAGAGTGAAAAGGTTGGGAGAAGAGGGTTGGCGGGTAATTTGCTCGGTAAGTATCTGGTTGCACAACAAGGACTACATTGCTAACTGCCACAGTGATCAAATTGTCTGGAGCAGCGAGTCAAAAGGGATGGGCTTTCCAGCGAGTCCGCAAGATCGGTGAACTGGGCAACTCACAATTGGTGACCATTGGTACAAGTCTTGATCACTGCCACGTACCTGGTCGTGAAGCGTTCGAATCAGTGCCAGATGATGCTTGTGTGGTGGGTATGGGAATCCACAACGAGCCGGTAAGAGCGCATCTTCAACCAACTTGCCATGTTCCGTTACCTAATCGATTCAGGGCCTCCGAACAATATCCCCAATGCCCGCGCCCGAAGACATCATCAAAGAGATGCTGAAATACCTCCTCGATCCCAAAGACACCGACCGCGCATTCGTACCCTTCTCACCGTCCGACTCGATTGTCATGCTCGTCAACAATTTTGGTGGACTATCAAATCTCGAGTTCGATGCCATGGTCAACATCGCTCTGGAAATCCTCGAGTCAGACTACAACCTCAAGCCTGTGCGCATCTACGCCGGCGTCCTCGAGACATCACTCAATGGCCAAGGGTTCTCTATCACACTAGGCAACATGTCCGGCATGGCAAAGGGCATGGAACTGACCGACGAGGAAGTCATCGAACTCCTCGACGCACCCACCAACGCCCCTGCATGGCCCAAGAACGGCTACAGACCTTCAAACTACAACAAAGAGACAGAAGAGCTCCGCAACAAAGCTAACGCCGCACACGAGAGCCAGAGCGGCCGAGACAAAGGCCCCGCCATACCAGCCTCTCTCATCCCAGCGCTCAGAAAAGCATGCAACGACGCGCTCGCTGCCGAGCCCAAGATCACACAATACGATCTTCAAATGGGCGACGGCGACTGCGGCGAAGCCGTAGCCGGCGTATGCAAGAACATCCTTACGAACCTCGATTCCGTAGAGGCGAACCCACCAGCCATCCTTGCACTTCTCGAAAGCGTAGGCGAGAACGTCGAAGATGTCGGCGGCTCGCTCGGCGCCATCTTATCCATCCTTGTCACAGCATTCACCAATACGCTCTCCGCCTCTACACTGCAATCAAACGCACCGCTCTCCATCGACACCGTATCTCAGGCTGCGTCGCTGGCGCTCGAAAATCTTAAGAGCTACACTTCTGCCCGTGAAGGCGACAGGACGGTTATGGATGTGCTCATCCCATTCATTGATACGCTGGCTGAGACGAAGGATTTGGGCAAGAGTGTACAGGTTGCGCAGCAGAGGGCGCAGGAGACGGCGGAGATGAAGGCGAAGTTTGGGCGTGCGACGTATGTTGGTGATGGGATGGGGGAGGATCGGAGTAAGATCCCGGATCCGGGGGCGTATGCTGCGGGTGTTTGGTTGAAGGGGTTGGAGGAAGGGTTTAGGGGGGCGTAGGATGTGTTCTGGTCTGAAAGAAAAGAGTGGTGTATATATATCCGTGAGTTTATGAAGCGTCGTTCACGTTCGATAACGATGAGTTGCCCTTTGAAGTTAGTCGCTGTATGTTTCTCTATATGCGCTCGTAAAGACAATGTTGAAATCACACCATATTTGCAACACATATTTAGGACTCGTCGCAACAATGGTTTGTTGGTAGCGAACCCCAGGGGCTCTGCGGAAGCCCTCCCCATGAAGGGACTGGACTTTCGCGCGACGACATTCTACTATGGCAGTTTAGAAGAGTCGAGGATCAACAATATATATTATGCCTCTGAGGGGAGAACGGTGCAGAAGTGGGCCTCATAGGGTGTGAAGCGTGGGACGATGAGTTGTTCAAGTGCTTGAGGGAAAAGGCTGAGTTGTATGTTGAGTGGATGAGAGCGTTTTTGGATGAGTAAGGTAGTGATGGAATTACGATTCAGAGTGGGAAGGTACAGGGGTGTAGAGTTCATGGGATTGTGGACGAGGGTTACGAGGGTTGTAAAGTTTGGAATGATGCTTTGCTGTGGCATTCGAACGTATCGATGGCTGTTTGCTGCATGTTATGCTCGGATGCTGTGCAAAAATAGAGATTGTAACCCGAGTCGCGTGAGTGGTGGAAGCAATCACACTCGTCTTGAAACGAAGGAGCTGTCTGGGTGCGTTCCAATAACGATACTGAAACTCCCAGCAACAAGCATGCCCAAAACAACACTTGAGCCTCATACCAGGGGGCTAGCTATGAGAGAGGATCCACCACTGTCGGATTCCGGCCTTAGATGCTTCGTTGGTAAGTTTGCATGCCACTAACACCTCCATCTGCAAATCGTGCTGACGAGTTCCAGAAGATGCAGCGAGTTATCTTCGAAGCATCAGATTCGTGCCCGCAGACTGAACTGAGCATGCTAAGCGTCTGTATCTCGAGCCTCATAAGAATTCGCTGTGTTTGAGATTTCTGTGTCTTGAACACGAGGATGCGGAGCCGGCGGTGCTGTTGTATGGTGAGAGCTACTGTAGGACGAGGCTTGAGAGATTGCAAACCAAAGTGTTGATTGAGGTAGCGAAGTGCAGGGGATGATTGCCGGAAAGGGAGGAGAGGGTGTTGGATGCTGAGCAGATATCTGGAAGGCGCTGATGAAGGTGCGACCTTGATGCCGGACGCTGCTTGCCGCGGTGTGTCGAGTTCATTGTTGCTGTGATCATCTTGTGTTGTTCATTTAACAAGTAGTATTGAAGTGACATAACTACATTGGGCGCAGAATTAAGACTCAAAATAATGATCGATAAATGTCATGGTTTGGGATCTCTCCTGCACTAACGCCCTGTCGCACCTCACCTCATGGCGGGAGGTTGCTGCCTTTTCCCACTAGCGTTGTTTACAGCCAATCACCTACATATACTGTTTGTAGCTTCATACAATACAACTGCAGTACAATCCTCAACTTCTTCCCTTTGCATACAGCTCACTGAAATCCAACAGTTATGACCCTGGATGCAACCCAATTGTACTCACTATACAATACCTGATTTTACCTGATTCCTGTCGCTGTCTTGGAGTAACAATACTGGCCCTAGGAACTGTACTGTCACGGTTCAGGGCGCTCTTGCCTGTTGAACCTCACCTCCATGAGAGTGACTGCCACGTCACACTAGCGTTGTTTACAGCTACTCACCTATATGTACTGTCCGTAGCTTCACCCAATACAACCTCAGTTCAATCCTTCAATTCTTCCCATATGCGCACTGTCCACGCTTCCCAACATGTACTGTTACAATCCATGAACAACTCGCAAAACAACACTGAACAAACAGGACTACGCAACGAGACGAGAGCAGCCAAGGAACTGCAGTATCGATTGACCAAGCTGTGAAGCCGCGTCAGTGATACCCAGTATAATCAACACTCGCAATATCTGTTATACGAACCGAGATTGTACGAAAAGGACTGCAGTGGATACAATGTGGGTCTTGTACACAAACAATCATCACGGACCCATATACCGACCCACT